>NC_083646.1:8656990-8704490 GCF_963576545.1 Limanda limanda | reverse complement strand
CAGACATGCACTGAACTCCGGATAATCTCCTGAATTTATACGGAGGACGTGTATGTGAGAACGCAAATGTCCAGGTCGGTGGCTGCGGACATTCTCCTGAGCTTCTCCAGTCAGTCGCCCAGTAAAGACTTTGGATAATGTCCAAAATAAACCTATCGTATGTTTTTTTAAACATGATAAAACTATTTTCTAGAATAATTACAACCATTCGCACACACGTTCAAATGAATTATAGTAATATCTCTCATCTCCTTGACTGTGACTTACAATGGCTCCTGTGTGTTTCTGGCACTGTTAATCTTAATGCATATCTCAGGTCAACTACATATAAAATGAACAGATTCAGTGCTTGGATCATGAACTGCAGTGCATTCGTGACAATAAAGAACGAGCGTTGGTTTTGGATGACGAACGTTCGTTCGGCCTCGGAAATGTTCTTTGCGACTAAAAATAAATCTTTGTCTCATTTGGCATAAAGTGCGCGGACCGGATATCTGAAGAATGGCGGAGTGCATGCATGTGGAACACTGAGGGACAGCAGAGGAAACAGTGGCAGTGAGTGGGTGTGCACATGTTACACTTCACATTGTAAGAGAGAGAAAGGGGGGAAAAGGGAAAGGAGGAAAGAAGGAGGCTTCAGTGTAGAAGTAGAGTTTCCACATACATAAGAATAATTTACAGATCTCCAGGCTTCAACCTTCAGTCGTCTTTTCTCTGCTGCGAGGTTTCATCGCTCGGTGTGTTTGTGTGTGTGTGTGTGTGTTATATCAGTGTGTGTCATCACATGTACACGCAGACAATTTGCTTTCAGGAGCAGGACTCTCTCTCTCTCTTTCTCTCTCTGCTTATCTCTCTCTCATCTAACCGACCAAAGAGAGAGGGGGAGAGAGGAAAGGGCACAGAGAGCGAGGCCATAGTCTTATTAGTGATAATGAGAGAGAGCCACTCTGCCAATTTACATCCGTAATCTGATATTAGCTACTGCCACCCGCACTAAGCGAACACTCACACACACAAAAACGCACACACACACACACACACACACACACACACACACACACTTGAAATTAGATACTCATAAATTTGTGATGACACTGCGGACACAGTAAAATATTCTTAAAAATAACCACACACGAGAAAAAATCATAACTATCAGTTTATTATTATTTCACAGTTCAACTTAAATGTATTTAGATAAATATTGTACTTAAACCATTAGGCATTCTGGTATTTCTAGTAGATTTCTGTCTTCATTTTCTTCAGTTGTTCTCAGTTGATACAAACACTATGTGATAAGCTTTTTGCTTTTATAATAATAATAATAATAATAATAATTTAGCTGAGAATAGGAAATTGTCAACGAGCCTTGAGCCTTGTTTAATCATCAAATTCATACAGTGAAACCACACGTTTTTTAATACTACAGCCACAGGCCGTCACAACCAATCAGAAACCCACAACATGTAAAGAAAGAGAAAAACGATACTTTACCTATTTTAATTGATATTTTTCTGCAATGTAAGGAAACAATAAGGGACATTTGAGGGCTTGATGACTGATGTGCTAATTGTTGTTGTTTCATATTGTGTTCCACCTGTTTGGTTGCTTGTCACAGCACAAATACCGTGTGTTGTTCCACATTGTGTATTTGTTGCCTGATGAAGAACGGTGAAAAAAATGATATTTCTCCATGCCGTAGGTTTGTAAGAATTGAGTCTTCTGCCGCACCTGATTGCTTTTTTCTCTATACACAGGTGTGCATTAGATAAGACTTGGTTTGATATGCAAAAGTCATGACCACATGCAGATTCACACACACACACACACACACACACACGCTCCTGCAGACAAACACAGACATTGATAATTCTCTAATTTCTGCAAACCCATGCAGCGTACCACACATTCATGAGGAGGATCACATGCCCGGTAACACATGTTGGTTCTCGAAACCCACTGCTGTGACATACAGATGAGGAAACCCATCCTCTGCCTCTGTTTCTACATCCAGACGTTAATGGATCCAGGAAACTGATGGATGCAGGAAAAGCAGATTCTCTGGGGCGAACGCCGAAGGACTTGGCTGAACACGATAAGTCCCCACAACATGTTCATGAATATTCCATCTACGCTGGAGAGGCAAAAACCTCTCAATCGCGCTCAATCCCTTGTGTTTCAATTAGACCCACACCACCCAGAATCAGCTAATTGTAGTGAGCACTTAAGCATGTATGGCAGGATACCTAGTGCCTGTCCGCGGGCTAGAACGTGGGTTTCAGCGATGAGCGAAACAGAGCATTATGCAAGCCAGAGGGGAAACCTTTTAGCTGTAACATCACATACTTTAACATACTGTCATGTGTGGCAGCAGCTCTCTAACATCACTTCCTCTGCAGGCTGCGGTTACTCTTCTCCACATCCTTTCAATGGAACTTTTATCATCTAGTCGGGACTGGCAGTCTGGTTGAGGGGCGCCATACGGATCCACACTGCACAGCATCATCTAATAAGTGCACATCTTGCTCTAATCTGATCTGCTCCGTTCCCCGAGCCTTAAAAGCACATTTTTCTTAATTCAAATGAAGTGGAATTAGGTCTGTCACATTGGTGTGTAGGTATGTGCGGTGTGTTTATTTTAGCACGCCGTCACCCGTTCGCAGCTGTTTAATTCCGCGCAAAGGAGGTGACAAATAAACAATTTAATTATGATTCAGCAGAGATGAAATCAGTTTTATTGGTTAAAGGCATCGAGGAAAGTCCACTAAGTCTTTAAGTGCGGATAGTAAACAAGTCACAGCTATTTTCTTTAATAAGTGAGGTGCAACTTGCCATTTTGTGCTTGGTTGATGTTTGTTATTTATTGTGTATTGGAATTAAAATGTCTATGTTGTGTCTTTGCCATTTAATGTAATTTATGTCTGCTCTAATTTATTCATCTTTATCTAAGTTATTTACCATACACTTGGAAATGTTCCAGTTCAAACGTTCTAACAATAACACAAAATGTTCGGAGTGTTCAAGCAGGGGGGGCACCCTGGTAGAACATGCATGACGCAAGATCACTTGTTTTTGTTTACATCTCTACATCGGCGTCAGCCTTGATCGCCAAAACTTGGTCTTTCCAAGATGATATTTTTAGCAGTTTGAGTCCTCTTTTCAAATCGGACATATTTTATTCATCACGTGTTATGAAACGTCATCAACACGTCGACTCACTCGCTGTGAATTTTCCAGATTTGTACCTGCTGCTATTCTCACATGGGTTCACTTCAACATTCTCTGGACATTTCCCTGTCATTTTTCTTGCACTTCCTCTTGCAAAAATGTCGGTAAAATGTTTTACGACGCTGGTGTGAAATGAGCATTTTTGTAATAAGAATTATCTTTCACCGACACAGATTTAAGCATTTTTTTCTTCTTAATAAGGATGTTTTGCCAAATTCAAATTCAAAATGGACAAAAGACTGTAGAGATACAATTATTCACAATTATTATTAGTCAGTCAACTGAGAGGAAAATTATAAGAAACTACTTTAGTTATTTGGTTACGGTGCTTCCGGAATAATCATTTTCTCTCTTGTTATGAAAGTAAACTTGGTTATCTTGTGATTTTTATTTTTTGGTTTCGGAATTATAGTTTTTCCAAAGAGTTGTTTTGACATTTTAATGCAGGTTTTGTTTAACACCTAAATCCACCTTAATTGATCCGATTACAAACTCCCTGCTAAATTTGATCATAACGTGTATTTTGTGTATTCACTTAAATATATTAGGTATATGAAGACATTTTAAATGATGCTGCCATAAAGAGCCATAGATGCATTTTAAATCGCCATAGCTTCAGAATGAGCACAATCCTCCTAAATGGCACAAATCTTGGGGATGTTCCAGTTCCAACTCAGCCTTCATCCTGTCGCATTTATTTTGGGCCATATGTAAATATGATATATGTGAATAAAGATGTTGAGTCATCCGTTGGTACGCTGAGTCAGAGGCTGGCTCCAAATTGGGATATCCATCACGTAAGAGGAGGAAAAACACATTAATTGGATTTAAAACAAATATGGTGTAGTGTGAGGGATGGGACAGAACGTGTGGGCTCTCGCTCCAGGAGCTGAACTCCGGGTGTTTTCATTTCTCAGATTATTCCTGGAATGCAGATGTCACATCTCTGGAATAATCTCGGTGACCTTTGAGTGTGCGTGATAATGTGAAACAGTTAATCTGACACTCTCCTCTTCACAGTTTTCCTCCCAGCATTAACCCGCGCTGCATTAACCTTACTTAGCGTCCTAAACCCTCTTACCTTTCAGTGTGAGGGAAACACAGGCGGGCTGTGCACTGTGCGCGCTGCGTTTTCTGTTTGACTGAGAGTGACTTCTACTTCTCCCTTTCGATACTGTGAATACGCCGTCTCCCACACTGCACACTGTACTGCAGCACACACTCTTTCTCACCAATTACCTGTCTGTATCTCTCCGTCTGTGTTGTGTGATTGAGGGAAGATGTGAGGGGAAGAGAAAGTGTGGACGTGCGTATGTGTACGTTTATTTGTGTGTGTTTGTGTGTGTGTGTGTGTGTGTGGGCGTACCTGCATATGGAGTGTGTGCATGAATGCATGTGTGTGTGTGTGTGTCTGTGTGTGTGTGTGTGTGTGTGTGTGTGTGTGTGTGTGTGTGTGTGTGTGTGTGTGTCCGCGTCTCATTCTTCTGCCTCTGTTTCCCCTCCGGATCTCATGTATAATTTATGGTACACCTCATGAATATGCTAATGAGCCGGCATGCAGGGAGAGGTGAGAGGGCTTCCCCTGTTCTATTCTTACATTCGTCTGATGAGAGAGGAAAAGGGAGAGGGATGGAAACGAGAGAGAGAGAGAGAGAGAGAGAGAGAGAAGGAAACAGGGGGGAGAGACTGGGAATGTGTGCGTTTGCTGCTGGAGAGGAAAGGGAATGAGTGAAAGAGGGGGGAAAGACGAAAGGGGAGAGAAGGAAAAATCGCTGGGAGGAAAAAGGGGGGAGAGTGTGGAAATACATTTATGAAATCCCCGGCGTTCGAACAAATAAGCACCGTGGCAATATGGACGGTGGCGAGCCCATGTTGTGCTATATTGTGCTGGAGACAAATGAATCACCCATGCTGAGGGGACGTGGAGGGGCGAGATTGGAAGAGGTAGTGAGAGAAACGGTGAGATGAGAGAGAGAGAGGGGGGGGGGAATAGTTGTCATTGTTCCATCAGCGTTTGAGTCCTGCTTTTTTGAAAGGCGAGACAGGCAGGCAAATAGGACTGTTATTCCAGTTTTCAATTGCTTCCACCATAAATAGATGATAGGTGCCAAGTTTCCCGAAAGAGAGACGCTGAAAAACACCCATCCGAGTATCGCTCAAGACAAAGGCAAAGAGAGAGAAAGAGAGAGAGAGCGACGCGGGCTCCCGGCGCTAATCAGATAAATTGCCCGGGGAAACAGAGGTAGACGGTGGAGAGAGATTAATCCAACAGCTAACAAACTAGCAAACTAAACATCAAACGCTTTCGCCTTCAAAGTTGCACAAACATGAAACAACCTTTTAAAGCACAAAAAAGCTGAGGGAAGATCTCGCTCCTCTTTCTTCTCTCCTCTTGAACTCTCTCTGTCAGTCTCTCTCTCTCTTTTCGTCGCACACTCAACCTGGCTCGCTCCATCTCTCGCTCTCTCTCACCCCTGTCTTATTCTTCTTCTCCCCCTCGCTCTCTCGCTCTCCTACTATCTCTCCCCTCTGGAGTTGGAGCTCGAGGAGTGAGTCTCATGTGAAGTAGTGCGTGTCATGCGACGCGTGGACGTGTGCGTCTGTACGCGCACGCCGTGTAGGTGCACGGTGTTTGCATGAATGCTTATAGTTGGGTGTGAGTGTGTGAGTGTGTGTGTGTGTGTGTGTGTGTGAGTGTGTGAGAGTGTATGTGTGTGTCTTCCCGCCTGGCACCCTCTGGGTAGAGAGAGCATTCCAACGGGCAGCTGATGATTCAGCATCTGTCGCCCTGCTTATGTAAGAGAGAGCAGACGCAGGCTGACTGAGTTAACTGACTGACTGACTGGATGAATGAATGGCTGTGGTACTGTCTGACTAACCGACTGTAAATCTTACACTCTGGACCTTTAACTATTGAGGAACATGGCAAACATGATTTAATGAAAAGAAGAGTTGCATGGCTCAAAAATCCAATAAAACCTCTGGGACTGAATTTTCACATGTTCTTGTACCACGACATCGACAAGGAATAGTTTGATAAGACAAACTATTAATGCTGGAATTTACCTACAAAAGTCAACACAACAACAACGAAAGGATAAAATAGTTTGAATTTGCGGAGGACGACAGAGAGCAGGTATCATGAGCTGTGACTCCAGAATGTAAAATAAAACCTGCCCCTCGTAAAAGACACATGATTTTACAGTTTTCCTTAATGTGTTTTTCCCGTTATTGTGATGTCCCAGCCCCAACAGTAACTAGCACTTTTAATGAGAAACAATCCTTTAAAAACCACACACTGTAATTGATCTCCCTATGGTCACCATCAACCGGCCAAGACTGACACGTCCGGGTTTAACTTGGACCTAAAACTTGTGCTATTTGGGAATAACTGAGTCAACCGGATGACCAACGAACTAGCTCATCCCTTCGCTAACTGGCGAGCCGGCTGGGGCGAGAGATGACTGACAGGTACGCGGGCTGCCTGGTCGGCTGGAGTCAGGCTGACGAGAGGGAGGGAGACAGGGACGAGAGGGAGAGGCACAGAGGCAAAGCAGAGTTCATTACTGTAAACTTGCCGAGGCAGCGGTGACAGGCTGAGGGAGCGGGCGGCGACGGGGAGAAATTGAGAGTGACATGAATACTCAGAGTCCCCATGCAAATAGATGCAGTTATCTAGATGACCTAGATGAACACACAAAAACACTCACACAGCGCAGGTGCACACACACACGGTGAGCGGCGTGTGTCTCTGTGTGTGTGTGTGTGTGTGTGTGTGTGTGTGTGTGTGTGTGTGTGTGTGTGTGTGTGTGTGTGTGTGTGTGTGTGTGTGTGTGTGTGTGTGTATGTGTAAGGCTTGTTTCTCGGGTTGAAGGTTGTCGGTGGCCCGGAGCACAGAGGGCAGACTGGACTCTAGCAACATGTGTGTGTGTGTGTGTAAGTGTGTGTGTGTGTGTGTGTGTGTGCGTGTTTATGGACAAGTGATTGAGTAGCGGGGGAAAGAAAGGAAAAGAGAAAGAAAGAAAGAGCAACAAAGAAATTAAGAACGGTGGCGGAAAGTGAACAGAGGAGATTGTTGTTTAGCAGCGTGACCTTCAGCGTCGGGCTGTGGGCAGGATCAACTTCTGGGAGACATGGGCAGCTCGGCAAAGTCACTCCTACACAACTCTCACACTCCGATGGGGTCAGACCAAACACACACACACACAGAGAGACACACACACACACACACTCTCACAGAACCACCTCACACCCAGAGCTCAGACACTCAGCCAATAGATATGAGGTGCAATAACACCCGATGTGAGTGGGTTCCCCTCGCCGCTTTTCAAAAAAGAACACGCCACGGCACCAGCAACACACGTGTACACACACTGCACTCTCCAATTCACACATCTCACTTTAGTGGCCAAAGACAGAGGGAGGAGGAGGACTGCAAGTAGAGGAGGAGGAGGAGGAGGAGGAGGGAGTAACAGTGGGAGGAAGAGAGAGAGAGCGAGAGAGAGAGAGCAGGAGAGGTGTCGCCTCTCCTCACTGATCCCTTATGCTGAGAGGGATTTGCATACATTTTTAATCAAAGCAAATTAGATCATAACCAAATTAAATCACGCTTTCCAGCCGCCCCCTTCTCTGTCTACCTCCTGTTCCATCCACCCACCTATTCCTCATCATTTAATTATAGCCGCTAATAGGTATGGTTAGACAAAAAAAATACATATCTGCACACGGACGGAGCTAATTGACGAAAAGTATATGTGGGGTGCGTCTTTGTGGCCGTTTAATTGAACACATCCATCAGTGGGAATAAAACGTGGAGAGTGGATTTCAGCGTAAAGTAGGCAAAAACTAATTTTACACTTGCCGCAGGTTCGCGCCTGTCTTGGCGATGTTCTGTGGTTTTGCTACTGTAACTGTCAAACATGTCCCGACATATATATAGCAATAAATCAAATGAAAACACAGACACACACACAAGGCGGCATGCACGTTGGCTTACAAAACACTCAGACACCACAGAAACCAGACACCTCCTTCTACATTCCTCTCCACACCCTATGCTGCGAAACAGATTGGTATCGGCCCCCATTGCTCGCTATTGCCAATTACACAATGACTTCCTACTGTTGTCCGATAAGTCAATCACAACCCTATTATGGGCATTCATCATGAGGTCCACCTCTTCCCTGGCCCCAACGCGCGTCGTCACAAACACAATTTGTCACGATTTCATCCCTCACGGAAAAATAAGCCCTTTGCACACAAATGTAATTGCCAGTGAGTGTGCCAATTCACACACACACACACACAAACACAGACACACCTACCTACATGTACACACAAATACAAACACGTACGCAAACACACACTCATGTGCATATTCAAGTGCATTCTGTTTCTTTCTCTCACTCTCTGCCACACATGCGCGAGCACGCGGGCACACAAAGGTGCCCGCAGGCCTATTTGAGATGCAGACTCCCATGTCCCAGTAAATGATATTAAAAGTCATATCATGAATAAATCAGCAGGCAGAGCCCGAACGTCTCCTCCATGACACATTCACATACAGTAGACAGCGGAAAGAGGGAGAGGACGGGGACAAAGACGCCATCACGGCGGGCGGAGCACAACGCTGAATACACGCAAACTGAGAACTGATGTTGCCACTTACAATTACTTTCAGCGTTGGTTCATCTCCAAATTAGTTTCTGGAATAATTAGTAAAGTATGTGATTAGTTTTGTCTGAATATGAGTCGAAAAACCAAGGATCTTCAGTCACAAGTAAAAAAAACAAAAAAACAAAGAGAAAATCTGCTAATTATCACAATTGAGAAGCACGAACTGGTGAGGTTTTGGAAAAATTGCTCGAGACTTTAACAATGAAAAGATTATTGAAATGTTTATTTCTATCATTTCTGTGAGTTATTGAACTAATCAATTGTTTCATTTCAGTGAACGGGGGACACGCAGCCAATGACCAGGTCAGAATCATAAATTCTCATAAATTCTTTCATCTCCCTTGTAAACACACCCATAATTTCAAAGAGATGCATGCACGGTATCATGCTGCTACCGGCCTATAATAACACGTTCAAATTCTAAGTGATAAATTCCCTATTATTGATTTAAGGGACTTCACGTTTGATCTGTAATCGTGCTGAGGTCACTTGCTGTTATTATGTTTCCAAGAGAAATGCAAAAAATTAAGAAGTGAGCATCTTCACGTAAATATAAAAGTATACTATCATTAAAAAAAAAAATGATGGGCAGGTTATTTTTAGCTGCAAAAGACAACATGACAAGTACCTAAATATAGTTCTGATTTCATCTTCAATATCTGCAGGTGCCGAATATGAAGGACGCAGACAGACGTGCGGTCCTCACTCATTATAACTGAAAGGTTTGGAGATTTATTCAATGCAGTTCAACACTCGTGTTAACGATATGATCTATTAGCCAGTGTTCTGCTGTAGTTGCCTTTGTGGATAATGGGAGATTTTTCAGCATTTTTAAAACTGCATTTCTATTGTATTGTTTTAACAAAACCAGTTTTCCACTGAAGTGCTCAGAATATATGAACTTTACGATTTAATTTCCCTTGTGTTATTGTTGTCCGACCCTTTTGTGATGCGTTCAAGTGCCACGGGAATAAAGATGATTCCATTCATTCATCCATCCCTCATCTGTGCTACTTGAAGATAGAGATGGACAGTGTTGGGGAGTAACGGAATACATGTAACGGCGTTACGTATTTAGAATACAAATTATGAGTAACTGTATTCCGTTACAGTTACAAATTAAATAGATGGTATTCAGAATACAGTTACATTGTTGAAATCAGTGGATTACATGACGGTACTTCTCTGTTTCACGAGTTTAATCACTGTCTCGTAAATCCACCGGAGGCAAAGCCCCCAGGAAGCAGCTGGAGACCAGGGCTGCCGTAAGAGCGCCCGGACCCCGGCGGCGTGAAGAAGCCTCACCGCTACCCGCTCGGGACCGTTACAGGCCCCGGGACCTTGGCTCTGAGAGAGTTCCGTCGCTACCAGAAATCTACGGAGCTGCTGATCCGCAAGCTGCCCTTCCAGCGCCTGGTGAGAGAAGACCGACCTGCGCTCCCAGAGCTCCGCTGTCATGGCTCTGCAGGAGACCAGCGAGGCACGCAGGGTTCACACCGGACGCTGAAGCGACGCTAAAATAATATCACCCGTTGACCCAGTAGTATAAAAGCATATAGTCACTTGTTGCTCCAACATTAACTGCAACAGCGTCCCAATTTAATGTCATCCATCTTCAAGAACTTCTCCGCTGTTTGCTCCGTTCAATGTCGGGTGTCGAGGGTAAATTACGTATTCTCCGCCCCCCCCCCCCCCCCCTCTCTTTATTTAAAACTCCAGGACAACAGAAGGGGAATACAAACTATGGGATGCATGCTTTATCATTTATATCATATAAAATATGTCATCAATATCGTTTAAAATCCTTTTTCAGTGTGTTTCCTGGAGCGATATGCTCGCGTCAAGCGCAAAAAATAGACCCGACGCCGAAACGATCGCTGCACGGCGCGAGGCAGCCTTGGCGCAGGGCGGGGCTTCAGCCTCCGGTGAGACCCGCACAGAGGTGGGAGTGGATGGGAGCCGGACATCCAGCGGGCCCGCAGCATCGGTGGAGAGAGAGTTTAAACTGCTGCTGCTCCACTGACTATAACAACGCCGCAATCATACACTTAAAAAATGCAATACAAACCGGAAGTATTCCAAGTATTCAGAATACGTTACTCAGATTAGTTAATGTAATGGAATACGTTACAGATTACATTTTTGTGCATGTATTCTGTATTCTGTAACGGAATACGTTTTGAAAGTATCCTTCCCAACACTGGAGATGGAGACCATACAACCTCACATACTATGTGTAAGCCGTATTCAGTCATGACCTGCGGGTATAATCCGGAGAATTGGCTCTGGAGTTTTCCCGCATGTTGCTGTTCACACATGTACAACGCAGCGGGAGGTTCTCTGCACAGACGCGTTCGCAACAGCAACAAATCCCCCGAGTTATTCAGGCGAGAGGTGGAGCAGCCGGGTGCAGCAGACAGAAGCAGGCACCGGTGTCGGCTCTTATCACCGCAAACTCTCTTGACATCTTCGTCTGTGTCTTCTACATGTATGACACCGCTCTTCACCGAGAGATATTAGTTTCGGATGTCATTTTTGCATCTGTCGCGCGCTGTGAATCTAGCAGAGGATCCCCTGCCGAGTTCACACATCCAATTCTCCTGAAATCTTACGGATTTCATAGTGGGAGGCCCGGCGGAGAAAGTCCACAGAAACTGCAGATCCACGGAGGATCTGTGGAGCTCAGTTCAAAACCCAAACCCCAATTTGCATGTCTGTGGGAGGAAGCCGTTCTCTGAGACCTAGCACGCAAACACGGGGAAAAGGTGCAAACTCCACACACAAAGAGCCCTGCACAGATAGCAAGTCATCTTCTGGTTTGGGGTAGCTGTCAAAAACAAATGTATTATGCGGTTCAAGAATATCTACAGCTCTACTAAACACAGTCATTGTATTTTAAAGATAATATAAAGAGAACCTCTTAATCAAGCAATGATACATCCAATTCAACTCTCCTTATCATTGTGTTATATGATGTGAGGTCCTTGTTTTGTTTCACTCATGTGTTTCCAACGTGCAGTTTGCGACAGAGGTCAAATATGAGCATCGTATGAGTTTCAGACTTTACTTTTCTGTAACTCTGGTATTTTGTATTTCTCAGATTTGATTTTGGTTTGGTCACAAATGTATTCTGTGTCCTGCTTCTTATGATCTTTACTCTCAGAGAACATGTGTGTGTTTATTCCATCAGTATCATGAAGGTTGGAGGCCATGTTCTGGTGAAGGTGCAACGCATTCCAGGTCAGTTGCTCTGTGTAACAGTTACAGAATCTTGCAGCAAATATCTGAGAGGTTTTACAATGAGTTTGAGAGGAGAAGTGGAGGAGTCCACGGGGAGATATGTGTACTGTATGCTAAGTTGTGTGAATGTGTGTGTTTGTGTGTGGGTAAAAGAGAGAGAGAGAGAGAGAGAGAGAGAGAGAGAGAGAGAGAGAGAGAGGGAGTTGAGTGGCGCAGGGAGCAGGGAGTCGGCTGATGGGCAAAGGCATGCTGCCTGCAGGTTCAATCTGCCCGCGAGTCAGGCATCAAACTTTCACATCCACACATCAATTATTCAGCGCCCTGCGTTGTCGGAGTGTTAGCATGCCACAGTGGCAGACGACAAAAACCTGGGTGAGCAGGGAGAAGGGAATCGGAGGACACAGAGGGGAGGGCGAGAGAAGGGAGGACGGCTGGAGAAAAGAAATGGATGATTTGAGAGACGGAGGGAGAGACTGTGGCTCATTTGAAAAAAGACACGAGGGAGGTGAAGGGTGAAGAAAGACATCTGGGGTCGAGGGGAGAAGTTGGGAAAATGGAGGAAAGTGGAGAGGTGAGGCTTTTGAAAGTGTTGTACAGTGATGGGAAATAATGGCTGCAACTATGCACTGGTAAGGATATAAAAATGACATTTTTCTTATTCTATTCCCTGGCTTGACTTTTTCGTTAATTATTCGACACTAAAACAAGCGGTGGGACATGATTCATTCATGTATCGTGTCAGTCCTGATCCAAAAGTGTCACCTCAAAGTGAAGTGAACTCACCCGACACAGCAGAGACCCAGGTTCACTATCACGGAGCTTTTTACAGTTCGTGACTTGGATTGTTCCATGTGTTTACAGGGGAAAAGCCAGAGAAATGGAGGGAATGTGTTTGCGGGGGGGGAAGGAGGGTGTGAGCCTCTGTGCATGTAACACCCAGACTGAGAACTGGCAGGTGGAGAGAGATCTCCGTGCACACATGAACCAACAGTAGCCGTCAGAAAAGCCACGGTGCAGAAAAACCAAAGAGCCGTCATTTACTTGCGAAACGCAGGATTAATTCATAGCATTAACAATGGCAGCCTTCTATGTTTTCATGCAGGTCCTTACTCTCTGTGGCCTCGTTCACATTAAAAAGATAACATTTAGTAAAAACCAACCATTTCCTCCACATTTTGGCCAATTATCCACTCGGGATCTTTTCTTTCTTAAGTGCCACACACCAGTCCAACATCCATTCAGAGAGCATTTATAGTTTTCTTTGTCATTTTTTGAAAAGGGATATTCTATTAACAGAGGGTTTAAATATCTCGACGGAAAAAAGCATTATGCTGCCTTCAAATTGAACTTGTGAGCTTGTGATGATGACATGGTAAGTAGTGTTCACGCTGTGCAACGTAGAGTCAAGGTTAAAAGGCGACTGCAGCACGGACGCAGCAGAGAGCACCATTATAGCAAACTAGAAGGTGGGGAATTTAGCCTATTCTAGAAAATACAAAAGATTTCGAATATCAACATTTTACTTTGACGAATTATAAAATCACAATGACTGAAATTACAATAAATGAACTTATCATCCAACCCCAACTTCTGCGGCCTTCATCGCTTCTTAAAATATGAACAAACACGTCACAACTTGTGAACCCTGAGCTTTTTATAGAATATTTCAAGGGGCTGAGATCATGAAAACCTTAAGGAGGGAAACCGTACAAAGGACTCTTCTCGTGAGCCTTGTAGAGACAACCCTGCGTGAAGGCAGCATTAGTGTGGACAACAACCTCAGGGCTTATGGCTCAAACACAGAAATTGAACAGAACAATAAACAAACCAATTCTCCTGTTTAGTGAGCAACGGCCAATAAGGGTCTGTTGAATTCTGAAGAAAACGTGGGAGAAAACAAAGAAAGTACATTTGGTTGGTTTGTGTCTGGCTTGAGTAAATTTCCGCGCCTGTGATCCGAACACTAATATGAAACACTAATATCGACGTGCAAACTAAAACACTAACGCTCCGGCACCAGAAGCAAACAGATCTCAGGGTGTCGAGGGGAACGTTAGGTTAATGGTTAAAGGTTGTGGAACAAATGGAACATATAGCCATGGTGTTTAAGATGAAGGCAAACTAGCTATGTATGACATCTTAACAGATACAGTCCAAACTAATCTGATAATTTAATACATTTAGGCGATAAAGTCATTCTCCACCTCATGAGAAGAGATGTGATAAGCCGGGGGAACTAAATACCCATGTGTGAGTGTGCATTTCCTTTAAAACAGATAAACACGATGGTTTATTCCGGGTGATTCCACCCTGAGCCTGTTCCACTTCTAAATAAATGAACGAAATGCATTTACCTTAACCTTCATGCAACAAGTACAGGATGCTACCGAAATGAAAGAATAAGAAAATGGGGAGCAGAGTAAAGGCAGACAAAGCAAATAGAAAATATCTGAGAATAAACATATGGCTGTCGAAGCTGCGGTGACATAAATAGAAATAATAGGAGTGAAAAAGGACCAGAAAACTACCTGGAGACAAAGGAGAGGAAATAACAGGTAATGGACACAGCACATTCACAGCAAGACTCCTTTGTCCTTGTGTTGCTTTCCGTCTTCCTCTCCTGTGTCCTGCTGCTGCACACTTCACTGATTTTCTCCGACAAGTTCCTCCCAAACCCGAACAACCGTGCAGGTCATTTGTTCCTCACCTCGGATCCAGGGGAGCGAGCCAGGCCCTCGTCGTCATGGTAACGATGATAAGCAACCGGCGTGAGCCTCGGCTGTAATGGATCATCAATTACAAGCGTTGTTGACCCTGCTGTCTTTGCCAACAGCTGCATTTTACATTTACTCATTGCTGCTTCTAGTACTAACGAACAACCACATGCTTCCTGTGTACGTGCGTGGTCATTTTCAGGTGTGTTTATTGCAGATGGAGATTAAAACTGAGGCTGTTTTAGTTTGAAAGGAAAGCGTTGTATTGTGGATGTTGCCAAAGTTCTGTGTTTTTTCAACCCATCTATCCAAAACCACCTTTCCTCCTGCTTCCACGGCCTTTGTCGCTCTTCATACTACTTCACCCGACTTCCTGCTTTGCTTCTGTCAACATTCCACAGCCCCTCAAGGTCGCCAAAGAATAAAACGTTAGCAAAATGCTGCTTGCACACGCGACCCGGAAAGACCCATTTTTACACAAGAGTGTAATTTTCTTACATTTACCTGGAGAGAGAAGTATGGAGCACTTGGATTGGCAGAAATTATACTGTGAGGTTTGGTGGAAAATGTACTGCAGAGGCCGATGAGACAAATAACGAGATTTAAAGGGGTTTATCGTTGCTGAAGTGGGACAGACTGGCTCTACAACTGACTGCATGGCTGACCTCAGTGTCGGCTTATATCACTTATGATCTGAAAAAAAAGCAAAAAAAACGAACGCGCGGGTTTTTCCTTCGAAAGTGAGATCCAGGACAGAATGAGCTCCTTCTCCTGAGCTGCACCCGACATTGTTCCACTGAACAATTTCACAATGATGCTCGGCGTTTCAGCTGATCATGCACAAACACGGGTACTCCAACAGTCAAGTGCATCTGCACATGAGCACACACGAACAAAACGCACACTCGCACACACTCGCACAGGAGCACCATTTCCCACTTGTGTGCGAGCCAGCCTTTGGAGAAAGCAGGAAGACGTCTGACAGCCAAAGCAATGTGCTGATGGTAAGCAACATTTTCTTGGAGTTCTCGAAAGGACAAGGGGGAGTGTGTGTGTGTAGGTGTGTGTAGGTGTGTGTGTGTGTGTGTGTGTAGGTGTGTGTGTTTGTGTCCAAGAATCTCCGGCAGAGCCTCATTATTGAAATTCTAATAGTGATTTTTTTCCTTCTTTTTCAATCCATCTTGACTTAAATTTATTGGCATCGCTCTTTCATAATGTTCATATATATATAATTAACTGAGCAAACTGTATTTGAAATGAACTGAATTTAACTGAAGGGGATTAGGCATCAAAATATGATGAGACGAGCGAAAGAGCAAAACCTAGGAGATAGCAATGACATAAATGAGAGACTGAAGAATTGAGCAAGGACACCTTTAGATATGAGGTTATACTGTAAATCCCAAGTGAATGTGGTCTCGTCCCCTAAATATAACCACAGTGGCGACGGACCTCGTGCATCCTCTACCTTTGGCCTTTTAAACATCTCCCCTGCAGCTCGGGGGCGAGTCAGTGACCTCTTCATCCTCCTGCTTCCTCTACACACACACACACACACACACACACACACACACACGTGAACAACATGTCTGTATAATTACACATGTGAGGACCTTCATAGACTGACCTCTGACCCTAACCTCCACCCACTGCACTAGACCACTGACACCAAACCATTTTTCACACCCAGTCATTACGGAGCCTTGCAGCCCATCTTAATTTGAGGGGGGGGGGTCACTGTGTCTCTATACGCTGCTGACGCTGACTGGAAAATCCTAATTGCATCAAATAAACTTGATATTTTTCATGGGTCATTAATTGTGGCCCTGGCACTATAGTAATGTAATGTAATGCAGTACTGTTCACCAAGCCTCGATGCTGCAGCTACACATTTAAAGCTGCTAGTTCTTACCATAGATTCTAAAGGTGTCTATGGTAAAAGGGTCTCCACCTCCTCCCACTGAAATGAAGCCAAAGTATCCCGAATACTTGATTAAAGAGTTTGAAGCTTCTCATTTCTGGCCAGAAACTGACAATTTTGTCTCCTGAAATAAAACGTGTTGGCTTATTAATCTTCATGAGTTGGTTGGAAACTTTTGTAAGTAACTTTTTAAACGTTTCAAGATGAATCATTTAAAAAACAGAACTACTCCTCTGCAGTTGGTCGTTACCTTGCTGGCCAATCATGAAACATCATTACTTTTTTAAAAAAGGAGAACACTGCTATTGGACGATCCTTGATAAAAAGCATTCAATTAACACTCTTGAATATTTAATAAAGTTTTAAGAATCATGTCTTCATACATTATCTATTTACACCAACTACCATCTAAGCCATAGAAGTCAGACCTGCTAACTGCCATCCACCAACCAAACCTTCACAACCTTTCTCTCCACATACCAGACACATTACTTCCTGTATCGATACTGAAACTTAGCATCCAACATGCACATCTCTTAGGTTAGGTTAGGTTAGTTTATTGGTCTCCACCAGGGAGAAATTTGTCGTGAAGACAGGGAACATGTTGCATACATAAAAACACATACAGTACAAAAAGAACATCAAGTTAAAAGTCTGGTGGAGTAAACAGACCACTGGACAATCCTGCACATGCAGCAAGCCGACGTGAACGCATTCACATGCTTCCACACTGCTACTCTAACTGTAATCATAAATATACATTCATATCAGCATCACATAACCTCAAGCATACATTAATCCGTTCACTCACATACAGTATGTCCATAGTTTGACTCATAATACATTCATTTCCATATACACATAGCCTATGTTCGTATACATATACAGAAACATTGCAATCATTTCCTGCTGTTGAGAAGTTTGGTTGATACAGGCACCAAGGAATGTTTGTATCGATTGTGCCTGCACAAGGGAAGCCTATATCTCCTTCCAGAGTTCAGGAGAGTATATTCACTATTCAGCACATGAGAACTATCTGTTAAAATGGCATTTGCCTGTCTGATCGTCGCCTGCTCAAAAAGGTCCTGTGGATTTAGGGGGGGTGTTATTCCCATAATCTTGCCAGCAGTTTTGACAAGGCTTGAGATTTCAGCTCTAGATTTAACAGATAGGTTACCAAACCAGCTGGTGATACCATAGCGGAGTATTGACTCAATTGCTGCTCTATAAAAAATTAGCATAATATTTTTGCAAACTCCAAATACTCTGAGCCTACGTAGGAAATGGAGACGTTGGTAAATTTTGGCACAAACATTGGCCACCTGTGTGCCCCATCTCAAATCGCTGTCAACATGGACACCAAGGTACCTGAATGTTTTGACCTGCACAATGTCCTGGCCATGGACAGCCACAGGGCTCTGGTCTCCCATTGATCTAGGATCCAACAACATCTCAACAGTTTTAGTTGTATTAATGAGCAGCGAGTGGGCATCACACCAGTTGACAAACTTGTCAACCGCATGTCCTCTCAAACTGGGGGAGGGATGCATGGGCACAGTGGCAGATCTTCAACCGAAACAATGTGGTGCATTTCCCGACGGAAGTGGTCGTTTACCACCCACGACACCGTCACCTCAACCCGTACACAAAACTGGTAGAATTCTGAGAGAATCTCATGTTTCTAGTTAACGACGTCTTCTTCCACCACATCCTTGCCCACCATAACTCCGCACCACCCAGACAGCCCCTCTGATGTGGACAATGTTAAATGTGGAAACTGAAAAAAAAATAACCTCAACTTATCACTAAAATAGTCCTTTAGGGGAGGTTTGGGGAAATTTTGGATTTTAAAAGGTTTTTCCCATGTTTCTCTTCTCGTCGCCCTCTTGGCATTTTATATCATAAACACACATAAAATGAAGATTCTGTTTTAATTGTTGTAAAGTATGCACACACAAGCAGGCATACAGACTGAACTGGCTATATTGATATTTTCCACTTTTCTCTGTCATTCTTACTTCCTGCCTCTCTTTGCTTTCTCTTTCTCCGTCTCACACACACACGAGCACACGCTGACCGACTGGGAAGACCGATCGTGTCTACCCGACCATCCCTGATATACCTAACGTGCAGCTGGGAATGCTCGTGCCAACACTGCGTCTGTATGCAATCTTGATCTCAAGTCACTCAAGCAGACAGACAGAGGACGTGAGGAGCAGCGGAGAGCGGTGGGAGATTGCGGGAGGGGGGCACCGCAGACATCATCTATATTTCATAGACCTCTCAATTAGTGTCAGTGTTCACGGGTGGGAGGTTGGGGAGCGGTCCCTGTCTACTTGGCCTGCTCGTCAACCCGTGCTTGGCCTGTACCAGCACACCCCTTACCTTTTCTTCCTCCGTGCGCCATAAGAGGTCAGATTCAGGTTCACTGAGGGGCTTTGGCAAATCATAACGAACGAGATGCTGCGAGAGATTCCTGACGGCAGTTTCCTCTGATGTAATTTCGTAAATGGTGTTACTCAAAATGTGTGAACACGCAGGATAAATAAAACCCCACAGGGAGCGATGTTAAAGTCAGACGTCTACATTTATCATGGTTTTCATGATGCACAGATGGCAAGGTAGACTTGTCATAAAACATTAAATGGTCGCGGGAAAAATGTGTAAAAAAGTGCTTCAAAAATAACTATCCCAGATTAGCGCCTCTGTATGTTTTGAAATCTCATTATTCATTTCAAATCTCATTATCTTGAGGCTTAAGCGATGTGTAAATTTACAGTTCGGGTTCAGAGAGGCTTTGCATTTTTCGGGTGATGTAGAATAGTCCAAATTATCTGGATTAGCGACTCCCACCACTTCCTTTCTAAGTATATCTCCTGTGTCACCAGCCCACATACAGGACTGTGATACTTGCATAATTTGCAAACTTCTTTATCCTATTAGAACTTATGAATAACATATATTTGATTATTTATACTGACAGACTTGACACGTATTTATTATAAACTACAGCTTTGTCTGCAGTTAGAATTTAGTGAATCTAAATGCATCCATCCATCCTGTCTCTACAACTTATATAGAGCCAATCCCAGCGAGGGCTGCCACCGACAATTATTTTGATAACCAAATAATCTATTGTTTAATTTTTTCGATTAATCGATTATAAATCAGATAAACAGACAAAAGCTGCATTTAACCCTTTCCATCTGTTTAATAAAAAATAAGTTCACCTTATTGTACAATGCTGTTTCTATTTATATTACAGACATCTGACACTTAATTATGATGATAATTCCAGTTTCAGATATATCTACAATTTAATTCTGACTAGTCGTAATCCAAATTCAAGATGTCTTGAATTCACCTAAACTCAAGATACCTTAAATTAAGTTTGAACTTGATTGTGAGGTGTTGTAGGTATCCAAAATATATAATAATATAAAATAATATAATATACAGCCAACATACAGAGACAAACAACCAATAATGCAATGCTAACCACTTCATCGCCATGCCGACCATTCCCAACAAAACCATTCCTTTAGGTATTTCAGATTTAAGAGGTCATGGGAAACTACTTTCATTGCATGTTACTAATCCAAGGTGGAAACTACAGTGTGACTTGACCTGAGAAGTTGATTTCATCGAGTTAAGAAAAACTGAAGTGAGAATAAAGGAGAGCCGGATGCTGTAGTTGGCTTAGAGAGATCCTGGGTCTTGTTTCACACTCAGAAGTCCAAAGTACAAGACCCTAGGATTTATGTGCTCTTGAGAATGGATGAGTTTAAGCGTTTTGTTGAGGAAGTCTCAGTTCAGTGTGGTTTGTGAGGTTCAGAGGCCATTTCACAAGCACTGCAGTTAAATTTGCAAGTCTTACGGGGCCGGTGCGTGTTTGTGAAGTAGTGGCGAGGAGGGTATTTGTTTTGATTATTGAAATGTGTCAAAGTGAGCAAGTGGGGAAATTATTCCACTTTACAAATCACGGTTTGCATATTGCAAATGTGGAGAAATGGCTCCCAGGTTTGAGAGAGGACCTTTTCATCAGATTTGTCCCAGTGGTCTCTACTTCCCTTTTCTTGCATTTCAGCACCTCAAGTGACTGGTTTGAGAGGAGGGGGTTAATACAGGCGGGAGGAATGATGCAAACAAAGATGAGTTACTTTGCAAACATACAGGAAGTGATGGGAGAAGATTGATGGTGCAGAAACTCAAACTAATGAATCAAAAGAAAGACAAAGATGTATTTTTCCTGTATATATATACTATATCCCTGCTTTCAGACATGCACACAACTGGAGGGGTTAAGATGGTCTCTGTATGTTGGCTGTATATTTTATTACATATATTTTATACCTACAACATCTTCCAGACAAGTTCAAATTTAATCTAAGGTATCTTGAGTTTGGGTGAATTCAAAAAATATTGACCAAATATGTCCGAGTCACTGGCTCTGGACCATTCTGCCAGCCCACAGGAAAAATCTTTGAAAAATCCAGATTTCTGTCAGGGAGTAAAGTCTCTTCAAAACATCAGTATCCCTTATTTTGACCATCTTATCCACCACAGCATCACATCGACTCAACATGAAAACCACAAGCACAGAAACGGTTTACTTTAATAATCTCATCTCAACGAGGATTGAAGTGGGTGTAAATCCCCATAAAACTGCGTTATGGAGATGCACTGTAAAATGTGTTCTCACACACATACAAATACACATTTGTCTTGAAGCATTAGACTCTCTCCCTGTAAGCTCTGTTTTCTTTTGCCATCTCCAGGAGGAGATGCTACTGCTTCTATTTTTTTTCCTCTTCCTCACATTCTCCTTCTTAACCCAGCTGGAAGCTCCAGCTGCTAGGTTATGGTTTGTCTGATGCTCCCCCGTGGCTCATTTAACAAGGGAAGGAGGCAGACAGGAGGAGAGGAGACGAGAGGAGAGGAGAGGAAAGGAAGAGGAGAGGAGAGGCGAGGAGAGGAGAGGAAGAGGAGAGAAGAGGAGAGGAGAGGAGAGGAGAGGAGAGGATGAGGAGAGAATGTGGGATATGTCTGTGCAGGGAAGGGTGAGAAAGGTTTGAATGACAACGTCTATGTGCACAACAGAAACCTGATTGGGTGAAATCTGGTTACCGTGCACATGAGTCTGTGTGTTACAGTGTTATTTCAGCACTGTAAACTTTTCAGATTTAGACACTAAATCGTTTTGCATCCAAGGACACATCACTATGAGTAATAACGTTTCCCTTCAACCCACCGTCCTGCTGCACGGTAAAATTCTCCCAGATTGAGATCTTTGTCATACACACGCACACAATGAAAACTTTATATTTTACATGTGGATGCATGGTGTAGAAATCTGATTTATCTGGCAGTGTTAACCATCTTTGTCTTCGTCCTTTGCCTCAACTTTGAAGACCCAGGTTTCTTGTGACTTGGCATTGGAGAAAGTCCGGTGGCTGTAGCGAGCTGTGGAGTGTAACTGAGGTGCACTGACTGCGTGAGAGACACCAAATGGTCTCCATAGAGAGAGACAAACATCGTGAGCCGTGAGAATACAGTGCGAAGTATACAGTATTATATATTACTCTGTGGCCCACTTGGCAGCCACGAGGGTCGAAGGTCAAACCTAAAGGCCAACAGTGATTGGTTCCCCTGAGGAAGGTCACAGCACACATCTGGCCTTGGGCTCCTCTATGCATCCGCTGTCTCTCCCTCCCTTTCTCTGGCTCTTTCTTTACACAAACTGCACAGCGACCTTGAGAACGTCTGCTGAATTTCTTGCTTTTTTTCCTTTTTTCTCCCTTTTTGTCCTGCCATCCTTCCTCTAACTCGCTGAACAATTACCGCCATAGCAATTTCAGAAATAAAGGAATCTCAATTTCTGCTACAGGAAGAGAACCAGTGCTCTTGGGATTTACGAGACTATGTGAGCGCCTCTCTCGACGTTTGTGTGTGTGTGTGTGTGTGTGTGTGGGGGTTATTGGTAAACCTTGAGGTCAAGGCCCCTTCCTCTGGTCTTGATGCACGAGGTAGCCAGCAGAAAGAGCTTCACTGAGCACTTTAGCTAGGCCCTGAGCTACGATTACTGTGAGCTGAGAATTAGGGAGGAAGGCAAAGGTCATCGTAGGGTTGTGAGTAGTTTTTGTGTAAGTGTGTGTGTTTAGGTGCTGCTTATGTAACCACAGACTTCGTATTGTCTTAAGAATTGGACTTACCCAGCAATCACTCAGAGGACTGTTCAGTTTAATGCATCTCTGCACTTGTCAGGTAACTGCCGGGATCCGGGAAATAAACAGTCAGATGATCAAACGGGTTGTGAAGCTCCGACAGTTAAACCAGATTAACAAAACAGTAAGTAAAACTGAAAAGTAAACGCGCCATGAATTTCACTAGGCATCCCTAATTGCACAGGAAAACGATGTGTGCACAATTACAGCAAATGCAGTCGTCTCAGTTGACTCGGAGTCAGCGTGTGGTGGGACCGTACATCAGGTGTAGGTTCCTAATCTGGAGGTGAGGGACCAAGGATAAAAGGGGATGATTGGGAACCAGTTTCATTCACACTGGTTGCCACATGAAGCAATTTGAGGTCCGCTCTTGTGGTAATAAGTTTACTGGTTTCTTTATTTGACTGTTGGCTGTACATGGATGTTTGTATGATCACCCGAGCCCTCGTTTCATGCCTCATTAAGCTTAGCTGCTGCTTTTACCACACTTTAGCCATTTTAAGTCATATCAGAATCAGAATCAGAATCAGAAAGTATTTATTGCCAAGTAGGTTTACACCTACCTGGAATTTGCTCTGGTTATTGGTGCATACAATGAACATAGAAACATAAAAACACAATAAATACACCACACATAAGAAAAACAATAATAATAAAAAAAAACCAATATATATTTACTCACTATTTACTTCTTATTTACTCACTTTTTCTAATATTTATACAAGGTAGCATTTATTTAGACAAATATATCTATATAAAAATATATAAAAGATATAAAAAGTGAAGTAAAAGGTGAAATGCACAATTACATAATGCAAAAAGTAAAACAGTGAACAGTGTCAAGGAGGGCGGCACGGTGGAGTAGGAGAAGGTTCCCTGTTCAAATCCCAGTTTGGCAGGGGGACATTGGTTTCTCTCTTTCTGTGTGGAGTTTGTTTGTTATGTTGAGGTTAACTGGAGATTCTTCATCCACTGTCGGCGTGAATGGATAATATAAATCCGAACCCGCTATAAACCAGATTTTTCTCTATCATCTTCCACTATTTTTTATGCTTTCTTTTTCAATTACGTCAGAACCTTTTCAAAAGTTTGTCTTTAATTAGTTTGGATTTTACACGAGCACCGAGTCAGGTTGTCAGATGACGAGGGTAGTTTATGAAAGTCACACTGTGTTTTGCGGTTATGGATGAAAACAATCTGATCTGAGTGCAGGCCGCTTGACTTTGCCGCACGCCGAAGTGCAAGTCAGCTGACCCCCCCCGTGGAAACCTCATGGACTGACAGAGGGGAGGATCGCCTAACTGTGACTTATGCAAGTGAAACTGATCTAAGTGTGGATCGTGCCCCGGGGCAATGTCATGGTGCAGGCCTACCTTCGGTGCTGATTTGAAGCCAAACGTGGCAGAGGCAGAGGCGTAGCCGCTGTAGCTGTGAGGCAACGGGACCCCCGATCTGAGCGTGGTCTCGGAGGCCGGCTGAGGAGAGCTGCAGCTCTGGGCTCTGGTGAGTAGTGAGAAATTAATTAACAGTGAAACAGCAGCAGGAGGGAAGATAGGAGGGAGGGCAGTGGAGGGACTGACGGAGAGAAGGAGCATGAGAGAGAGAGAGGGAGAAGGAGCCTGTGGGAGTGGGCCTCCTGGAGGATCAAGACTATTATTGCTATTATCAATGTCTAATTTTCCCTCCTTAGCTCCCGCACCCCATCCTTCACATTTCATCCACCTCTTCTTTGCCTGTCACATTTTTTTGTGTGCTCGTTTCGCTCTCTCCACCTCTCCTCCATCATCTCTCTCGATCGCCCTCCTCTTCCTCTCCACCCTGGCCCTCAGAGTGAGGACAGGCTGCTCGCCGGCGGGTGCAACAGAGGAGGGAGAGCGAGCGAGAGCCTAATGAGATGTCTTTCGCCTCCGTCTAGACTGGACTGCTCCTCTCAGTGAAGAATCAGCACCACTACCACCCCACACTCCACTCCACACTGTACCCTGTCTGCCTGCTGTGACTGCTGCTGCAAGGTGGGGGTGTGCGTGTGTGGAGAGTGGAACATGTGACTGAAGGGTGTGTGTAGAGGCATTATGTGAAGGCATTGGCATGACCGTGTGTGTGTGTGTGTGTGTGTGTGTGTGTCTGAGGGGTACACTGGCCGAGCCATATTTGTGTGTGTGTGTGTGTGTGTGTGTGTGTGTGTGTAAGTGTTTGTTTGTATCACACACAGACACTTCTGAGTGACAGTGTGTGCTACTGTCAGTGCTATCTCTATAATTCGAGTGTGTGAGAAACGAGCCCTTGGGCAGACAATATTATGATGGATGCCCTCACACACACCCTCCTCCACTGTGATTGCCTGTTAGGCCTCTACTCACACTGGCTGACCAAAAAAAAAAGAATTGCCCTCCGAATCCCACCATCATACACACTCTAGCTGGCAGACGCCCCCTTTTATTTCCTGACAGGCAGGCCCGTAGCCGAGCTCCACCACGGGGACCTCTGCCGACACCAGGGGGGTCTATGTTGTTCTGAAGAGACCTCTCCACCGGCAAAGTCACCACAACTACTCGGTTACACATGTTTCCCCAGCATCCAGCTCCACTTTTGTCTTTGTTAGCCCACCAGGCTGTTTCAATATTTCACAAATAGAAAAACATACTGCCAACAAATACACAGAAGAAGAGCGACAGATGTCTTCCACACAGCAACGTTCTCCATCTCATCAAATCTATTTCTCCTGAACTCCTGAAAACCTTGTTTTCTATAACAAAACATATTTTCTATGAATCATGAGTCACTGCATTAGGATGGAGAACAATGAGAATTGATTTCAGAAAATATTTGAAGCTTCTGCTCGCCATGTTTTTAAGGACTGGTACAACATTTTGAGAAATCTGATTATTTGCTTTCTTTATGAGAGTTTGATGAGAAGATTGATATCAATGTCACATCTGTGCATTAAATCCAGAACTGAATCCTGCAGGTGATGGTCAGCCTGGCCTGGCCTAGGACTGAAATCATTGGGAAATCCTCCAAAACTTTTTATGATATATGTTGGATATTTGTATATTAACATAAAAAGTATAAACTGGAAGACCACATACTTCCGCTGAGGATCAACAGTCCCCTTAAATTTTCAACAGTCCCCTTAAATTTAACCAAGCCGCCCCACAATTCACAAACATAGTCAGATATCAGTCTGTGTCAGAATCTCTGATTGTTTTTATCAAGTTCTCTGCATTATTTCTTGAGGAATTCAAAAATAAAATTAACGGCTTTTTTCTTTGTCCATATTAAATCCTTCCACCAAGTTTCAGTATTTTTTGCTCTAAGACAAATGAACAATCGTATGTAATAAACACGTTACCTCCTTGATAACTGATTTTCATATAGGAGAAATCCAGTGCGATGGAAAACAACTGCACCCAACAACTACAAAAAGTAGTAACAGCATGACACTTTATTTAATCACATTACATTTATTTACTGGCCATAAACTGGTTTTAAAAAAAAATGACTGCAAGTGAAACTTCATAAATCAGAAACATATTGCCAGGGGAAAATATTGTATTACTCTTCAGGAGATACCTCCCTGTAACCTCTGAGTGCAGAATGAGCTATTAGCTCCAGCAATCTGGTCAGAGTCATGGGTTTTATGAACACACTGGATGGTTTTGCGCTGAAACTGTGGGGATAAATATCCGTTTTAAGGTCAGACAGCTCACACTGTTACCGTGCATCCTTGGCTGTTAAATGAACAAACGCTCGTCCGTGTTCGACTCGTGTTTAGATTTTCGCTGATGGTTTCGGTGACTCCTGAGAGAGCTGCAGATAAATGGCTTAGGATGAGAAACGTGTCATGTTGTTGTGCTTATAATTCTCCAGGGAAAGAAATTTAATCTGCATGCAGAGTCTCTATTAATGATCAGTGTGGCTGATCAATAATGCTGATTAACTCATGGACTGACAGAGTTTGAAGGAAGTGGAGTTTTTAACTGCAGCAATGTTTAATATGGGAGTTCACATTAATGTTACACATCTGGAAAATACTCATCAGCCTCAATATTAAATCGAGTAACTGGTTTTAATGTTATGGACAGAGTAAATTTCCATATTGCATGTTTTCAAAACACTGAATCATCATTAATGTGATGTAAATTGTAATTTGTTGTTTACATTATTTCTGGGTTTGTGTCTGATCTGTGTACCTCGTGTGACAGAGCTACTGATACACATGTAATACACAGAATGAGTGAGTCTGTGCTCTGAGCTCCTGCAGCAGGCAAGCAGCGTGCCAATGTTAGTTATTTTAATGCTAACATTCATTCTCACTGGAATATGTATCATGTTTGGTGCCAGAGTAAAGATGTGTGTCGCATACAGATCCCTCCCTCAGTATTATCTTTGGGGAGTTTCCTGAGGAGAGACCTTAATTAAAAAAAAATGAAATTGCGAATATAAAATCTATTAGGATGTTATGGAAGTATATATTCTAAGTATATGCATCCACAAGTGTTTTAAAACAGGAACCCTATATATTTAACTGTGTGTAAAGCTTAAAATTGTATATATATAGATATATATATAGATATTGATATATGGGCAGATTTATGCTAAGCTATGGACTCCTGCTTTGACCTGAAGGATCTGAAAGTCTTATTATTGCACCAAACAGATTTCAACTGCTGTCAGTGGAAGAAGTTGCACGCTTCATGTGCATCATAATTCTTCACATCTGGTTCCACTGCACATTCTTGCAGTTTGCTTTTGTCCACGTCAACCAAGATTATTTGTTTTACTCCCAAATTAAAAAACGTGTATAAAAACATGTCAATGGAAACCCCTAAAGTTTGGAAAGTTGTTGTAACACAGACATGCGATTGATGTTGATCTTCTCATCTCGAAAAAAGACAACAAATTATTTATTAAGGTAAATAAAAACAAACCTTAAAGACTCGATTTCAGCCAAACACATCACATTGAGTTCACAGGTACCTTTTCCCGAGCATCTCTATTACTATAGCGACCATCTCTACGCAGCGACTGCGGGGACAGCTGTTCTCGCGGCCAGCCTCGCATGCTCCTATAAAAGTAGCGGACCTCATATCAGCTGTCAGCTCAGTTCCCTGTGGGGGTGAGCCGTGAAAAGCTGGAGCTTGTCTCACCAGGGGCCTCTTTCTTTCTCTCCCTTTGTCTCTTTACATGGGTTTTTATAATCAGAAGCCCTTGTGAAGCATCTCTTATGGTAACCTGGCCACCGCACGCACACATTCTGCTCATTAAAGTGCCACTCTGGAGAGGGCAAAGAAATGGAGGGGTAACGAGAGAGAGACATATGAAAGGAAGCAGTGAGAGAGCGAGAGACTGAGAGGGAGAGAGTGAGAGAGACAGAGCGCTTGTTAGCAGCCATGCTGAAAGTCTGCTCCAGTTATTCGGTTGAGTAAGAGGAGCCACCTTTTTTTAAAAAAAACTCTTCCTCACTGTCTCTGTTTCATCCCCACGCCCTCCCTCCTGCTCTCTCCTCTCTGAGGTCCATTGGTTCCAGGTGACAGGATTACTGAGGGTCAAGCAAGACTGCACACTGGGTAACTCACCTCACCCACATGAAAACACACACATTTACAGTCTGTGTATCCCTCTCTCCGGCTAATACACACTCACAAACACACAATGTGCTCACACACTGGGCTTTGGACTGCAGGCCTCATTAACTACACTACAGCTGCCCCTTTTAGAGACACTCCTCAGCACGCTGTCTCTCTCAAGCTTCCTCTCTCTCCGTCTCACACGGCCACGCACAGTCCCAAGCACACACAGATTGTCCTTCAAGCTTCGGGCTTCTCTGTGTCCACTTCTCTGTCTCTGTTGGAGCATCATTATTTCTCTTTATACGTTTCCCATAAAGGCCGAAGGTCTCCAATCACAAGGGTCAACTATTCATTTTTATAACATTTCTTTCAGTGGCATTTGGAGTTTTAAGAATGTTTTTAGATTTTTGCTTTGAAGATGTTCTAGATTTTAGTTTGTTGCAGTGGTAAAGATTTTTTCACCTTACTGCGAGAAGGTTCCTGTTTCAGCTCTCCGATCAGTTCCCAGTTCGGATCCCAGTTCAGCAGGGGTCTTTCTCTTTGGGCTTGCATGGGTTTTCTGCATCTGGCTTCCTTGTGAATACTTATTTGTTTCTGTATACTGATGCGCTGGCAACCTGTCCATATAAAAGATAAGCAGTAGATAGACAGATAATAGATGGATGGATATTTTTAGATTTTTATCATCATCATCATCATCAAAATTCTGTTTCCTGCAGAACACAGACACTTTACATCTACTGTATATATCTTCAGCTCCTTAGATCATCACATATCTAGTAAAACTGGTTTTAAGAAAGAAACTCTTGTACATGTACATGCACATGAATCTCAGAATATTTTTAAAGCAAATTTAATGACATCATGCTAACGAGTTTGCATAGTTGGCAAGTTTGTGCAAACCCAATGACCCATCAGCTTCATGTGATGATGGAAAATGTGGTAAACATTTTCTATAAGGTTGAGGTGAGGTGACCATAGAGGAAAGTGGATGACAGTCTAGACTCCTTGGTTGTTCTTCAAGTCGTTTTTGCAAAAGCTTTGAATGGGTTTAAGGTCATGAACCTGCTGCAGTAAGGTTCCTTCTCCACAAAGACACAAACCAGAGGATGTAGCATGTCTCTGAAAAATGGAGTGGTTCTTCTTTGTCTTCTTCTTCTCTCACTGTTTCAGACTCATTCTTCCTCCTGTTCATCTCCTGAGATACACCCTGACTGAATCTCAAACTTGGATTCATCAATAAATAGGACTTTTTCAGCCACCCACTGTGAAATGCTGGTATAATTAGCCAACCCTGAGTGTTAGTCCTTGTTTCCCCTCCTGAGAAGTGGTTTAGAATTGGCTGGTTGTCCTCTGAGACCTCTGCAAGATGGTTTTTGTTTGACAGTACTTTTCCTGATTGGAGTCTTGCGTTCTTTATTTAGCAAATTCTGTATCTGTGATGAAGTTGCTTTTCTATCTCTCATCCAAGTAAGCTTGATGTTTTCATCTTCTGACTGGGTGATCAGACAAGAGTGGACTTTGGTCAGAGGACGACCAGGAGAGGGGCCTGATTTGTTTTTAAAAAAGACATGAGAATTTCCCTTTCTACAATTTGGGACCCCTGCAGAAGAAGGTATAAATACATTATGAATTCAATATTTAAATTAAAATGTACCAGTTAATCCTCATACTCTAAAACAAGCATCTGGTTTGTTGCATTTTGAGTTTATCAATACAGCAACTTTACATACTACAAATTAAGATATCTTTCAAATTGCCATGCAAGCTATTTTTGATGGAAACAAACTACTGTATCTTCCTGTCCTCCTTTGCGAGGCGCACTTTGTTTTAATAAAGAAAACCGAGAGATCCTTTCACCTGAATTCACCTCAGCAGAGTACCTCATGAAACTGTTCGTAGCAGTAAGCACATTTAGTGTATTTATGTGTGTGTGCCTCCTCATACATCTGTCCCGTGGGATCTTGCATGGCCTCGGCACAAACAGCTCTTATCTCCTGCGATCGAGTCTGACGCTCCAAAGCTGCTGCCATCAGCCACAAACTCATTAATTACTCTTTAGTATCAAGCCATAATTAGAGACACCAATCAGGCTCCCGCTCTGTCTCCCCTCTCCACCCAACCCCCAGCCCCTATTAGCACTCCACACCGTATACGCTGTGTGTGCAAGCGGGCTAAGCTAGTTGCAGCACAGAGATGAGCTCCCCCATGTGTGAGATTAGGCTGTGTGTGGTGAGATAGGAGCAGGGGGGAGGACAGAGGGAGGGATGGGTGAGGTAGATGTGCGTCGGAAAGAAGGGAGAAGGAGGCAAGACAGAGGTGGGAAGGTGAGGGCGGGTAGATATACACAAGGGGAGGTGAGGGGATGTTGGCGCTCAGGAGGAGCATTAATTTGACATTAATTGTGTCATCCTCGCTTTAGGTCACCCCCCCCTCCCCTACACACACACACACACACACACACACACACACACACACACACACACACACACACACACACACACACACACACACACACACACACACACATACACACACACACACACATATACACACCTCTCCTTGTCTCGCACTCCTGATGAGTGGATCAGTGGCGGAGGAGAAAAGATCTGATTACATCTGTCTTGTCTGTCTGGAAGAAGGTGAAACGGGGACAAGGGGGTGGGGGGGGGGCGGAAGGGTTGGGATTCGGAGTCATTAAGGACAGTGATTGGTTTAATAATGTGCGCAGGAGAGCAATATAGCAGGATTTTCTTGGTAGGTCATTTTCTTTTAATCAGGAAAAACTCGGTAGCCTCGGACACCCAAAGGATGTTGGAGTTGATTATGTAATCTGTTTTATTTTCACAAGCTCAGAGAGATGAGAGGATGTTATGAGGAATATGTTTTTGAGAAATCACCAATAACATGAGCTTTAGAGCTTTGAGCCAAAGTTTACAGCTGTCCTCACTTTTAGCCTCTTTTAGCTCCCACTGATCTGAAATTCAAACGTAGCCAATCACCAGTTCTAAAGTTGTGTCCCCTCACGTATAGGCTATGTAGCTTTGGACATTTTACGTAAAGGCAATGAGATGATCTTTACGTTTTTTGGGGTGAAAACAGAAAAGGAGGAAATCCACAAACAATGGCTGGACAATGGATTCAAAAACATAAGGAGGCTATAGAGAAGCTTGGCAACACTGCGACCAACAAATGGAGTTAAATCCCCACAAGAGGTCCAGTACAGCAATACATGTAGTAAAGGTACTCGAGTAAAGTGCATCACTATTACCAAAAACTACGGCACGGTGCATTAGCAACCCATTATCTCAGACAAGCTAGTTTATCATAAAAGTAAGCTCTGTTAGAAAATATATTCCACTAAATTCAACAATCAACCAAATGGGCATTTGGGGAGTAGATCAAAGATTCATGGGAATATTTGCTTGATTACAGATCAGAACAAAATGATCGATGTAACAATAAAACGGAACTTTAGCTATTTATTTCCTTGGCTCTTTAAATGGTTCCTTAAGAAATGCATGTTAGTGGTTGTACAGTAATTTTCTCTTTAACCTATAAGTTATTTGGTTCTGCATATGTGTCGTAGCAACAGATTTTCTCTTATGTCTTTCCTTGCTGCGCGACATTTAAGTTTTAATGCTACAACCGGATTTAGCAAATCACTATTTTGAAACCAGCAAGTAATTACTGAGAGGGAACTTACAGATAAGTTACTGATGGATTTACAAATAGCTGATGCGACCCAACCGTGGGTCAGATCTCATTAGGCTCTATTGCTTTACAGTATATCTCGAGCAGAAAGCGACCGTCGGCATCTCTTGTAACTGATGTCAGTGTGTCCTTAATCGATCACTGAACATGGAGCCCATCAATCCCCCACACCACCACTGCAGGGGTTAGGTGCAGGGATCCTTGAGGTTTGTTGTCTTGTTCAAGGAAACAGGGCGTGGTAGAAATTTGGGTCTTGAACACGAGCCGTCTGGTTTAGCGCAGTTTGCCAGTTCTCTATAGTTTACAGGTTCCACCCCCACCAGAAGTCTTGGACTGAATGCTTCATGGTTTGGTGAAAGATTTACTTTCTTCTTCTCCTTGAAACAATGACAATGAAGGCCTCTGACGATTCCGCTGCACTTTTAAAAAGAAATTTAGGATAGAGACAAAGTTCTGGTTCTTCTCATTAAAGATAAATACCGTTATCAAGCACCATATGCACCAGATTATTAGACTTGCTTAAAGATAATTGTCCTCGATTTATCTTAGTAAGATATTCAATCTATTTTTTAACCAGAGCTGACAGGAAATAGTTGATTGCATGGCTGATGCACTGATATCCCAAAGCATCTATTATGAGAAGCACTAAAGAGGCTCATTTAAAAAAATATATAAGTTCACGAGTTATATGCTAATTAAATTTAGTGATTAAGGTGCAGTTATAAAGAAAAGAGAATCTTCACAACCAAGAACACAAGATTAAAAACTGCCACACCCAAACCGGCTGCCGGGGGTTTTAATACAGCGACAAACAGTGAACGAAAACTGGATCCAGGTTATTAATGTTTGCCATTGCTGTTAAAGTTTGTTTGCACCAATGTGAGGGAAATTCAAGGCATTGGGCAGCGATGCAAACATGTCTCTGTGGAGTAAGATATAGAGCTTTAAAGCTGAATCGAGCTGAACAAACTACACCTAAACATTATTTTCATACCATTAAATTACATAAGATATTTAAATTCAGTGCACAGTGACCAACTTGCTTTATCCCCTATCTGTCCATGAGATCAGGTTTGAACATGCTGTTGTCTCATCATCGTCCTGGTGTCTTTGCACCAGACCTGCAGCTTTCAACTCTGCTTTTAGTCGGAAATTCTCAAAGGCCTTTCTGACAAGCTCTTCTAACTCTATACCCCTGTGTGTCAGGTTGTTTGCCATTTTAACACCTCTTCTTTGACTATATTCTTTATGCTGTTGCTGCTTTGAGAGCAAGAAAATGAAAGACATTCCACAACTGATGGTGTTTTTTTTCATCATAAATGTCTTCAAAACCCGAGAAGAATTCTCTAGGTGATTAGCTCTGATATGTCCTTTTGGAAAAATTTTCTGATATTACTGATTCTGCCGTTGTATCTTTAAATCTCATCTTTTGAGTTATAACTGAAACTCAAAGTCTCAAACCCTTGAACTAATGAAATGTCTTTTGAGAGATTTTACACTCGCTAGAGACAGGGACAAATTGTATCTTTAAAAATGATCTCTGAAACACAGAAGTTAGTTTAGCTACAGATACAAGAATCATGCTCTTGTTTGATTATTTTACTTATCGCTGCCGTGGCGGTAAATCATATTGATTATTAAGTTCAGTCCGGGACAGAGCGCGATGTCGCTGCAACTCGTTGGCTTTGGTTTGAAAACACAACGAAAATCCCCAAATTTAGCAGCTCAGCAGCAGAACCCCTCTCCTGGTGGTCCCTCCGTGTCCTCTCTCAGCTCTTTACCCATATGGAGACAATTTAAAGGAAACTGTTTCGGATCATTTTGCATTGGCAGGGCAACACCACATGTTACAGTGAAATAATTACACAGTTGGACTTTTCTCTGCCAAGAGATATGATTTTTTTCCACAATTAAAACTTTTTTTATCCACTGCTCTGCAGAACACTATCCACTTACATTGAGTCTGAGATTTCATCAGTCTGAAAATATTATTCAAATAGCTGCCCATTCAGACTAGCTATAGCAAAAATAATCATTTCAAAACTTTAATTGTAAACGGCAGGCCATATATGTATGTCGTGTCTTATACATCTCAAAATTCAGTTCAAATGATTATAATCAATTCTTTCTCTTTGCTTTTTTTCTTCCGCTGCTTCTATTCACTCAGACATCTTTAAAATCATGTTATGACGGTGATTATTGAAATTGATTTCCACAGTCACTGCTGTGGGTAAGAATAAGTCTTGACACTTGTTCCGGAGACTTTACAACAAACTCCATCATTCCGTGTTGGAGTATTAATCATTTCTCTGAACAATTGAGTTTTTGGAGGTATAGCACCTTTTCACTTTGCAGCTCGGCTGGAAAGTGAAAAGTGCTGAATCCTCATAAGCACTCAAGGACATCTGTACCCTGGAGCCTTGCCTGGGTGGGTCTGTCTGTTAGCAGTTAGCAGTGTCCCCAGCCAGCCTTTAGCTCCAAGGGCGGTCTCTCCAACGATATCGCTGGGCCAAGTAAGGAAAGACTTCCTCCCAGATGCTTGAGTGGATGAATAATGACACTGTAACACAGCTTCTCTCTCCCTCTCTCTCTCTGATAATGAGTAACAGAAGAGCAGACCCTCCCCGAGGCACAGCACCTGGACTGGACTGCCTGCCCGTCTACCTCAACCTCCATCTCTCTCAGGAGACGGGCGGTGAGGAGTAAGACTTTGGCCGTGCGCCAGCCTCTCCGTCTCTGCTCCACTCACTCAGTCTGGTCTAATTGTGAAATCATGAAACATCCCATAAAGTTACGGAGCCACGTTTTGGCTCGACAGACCCTCCCCAAAAATGTTTCATGAAAAACAGCTCTTAATCGTTTGCTTCGGTGTCAAGCATCTTTAGCTTCGAATATACACCGCCTGGCTTCCACCCTCCAACACCTATGTCTCTCTCTTTCCCTCCACTTCTCACTTGTTTCCCTGCAGAGAGGCTTTGTCAAGTGGAGTCAATTAAAACTGTACATCTAAGTGAGAAATGTCTGTTTGAGCGCGCGCGCCGGTGCACATGGTTTCATAACCGCGCTGTGTGCTTCTTTTGTGCAAACGTGTGAATTTGTGGTATTTTCAAATGTATGTGTGTGAATGTGCATGTGTGGTGTGAGTCTGTGTATGTGTGTAAACGTCTGAGCGAGTGTAGAGGCGGGGGCTCCCCTGGGGCCTGGCAGTATGGCGCCGAGCGCTGCACACTCCTCCTGTGAAAACGCCTCCAATGGGACCGGGACAGCTGTGGCCAACCAATGCCGCTTCATGGGCCATAACAAGCCTTGTGACACACACACACACACACACACACACACACACAAACACACACACACACACATATATATATATACACCTATTACCCCTTATCCTTCCAACTCTGTCTGGCTGCATCCTTGTTTTGTCTGTCTATCATGTATTATCCCTCTTTCTGTCTCTCTCTCACACAGACTCACCCCATTTCTCTCTCTTTCTCATGCAGTTGCACAAGTGATGCTCCTCGACATATGTGAAGGTCCATTTTTTACCCCGTTCTTTTCATTTTTTAAAAATCAATACAACCCACTTGTTTCTGCCTCCCACGCACCAACTAGGCGTAACACGGCTGCAGGGGTTGTCTGTACGAGTTTTGAAAATGACACTAACTACACAATGAAGAAATTAATAAACAAGCAACACACATTCATTCGTCTCATTGGCTAGTGTGCACGAGCACATGAGAGAAAGCGCAGCTGACAAGCACAAGTAAGCTCAGGAAAATCCACTGCCGACTGTGAATTGTAAAGAAAAGCTCACTTCAACAGACCTTCTTTTGATTTCATTTATTTAACAGTCACCAGATGATGAGATACATTCTCTTAGAAAAGAAATAGACAACAAAACTGATACTCTTTTTGAGATTTTTAAAAACTATTATACAATATTCTTAATATATAGATTTTGTACAAAATAAAAGTCAGTAAAGGGGCAAAGGGAGAGTGACATCTTAAAAAACTGAGAAAAATAAAAGGAAGGGGACAGGAATAGACTCAAACAACGACCACATTTGGGAGAGACAAAGACCAATCTCTTTCATAAATAAATATAGGAAAATTAGACATCATATATAGCTCTCTCTCCAATAGCAGGGCATTGCTAAATGTCTGTAGCATAGGATATAACAGAACTGCTTTGTGAGGCCCATTTGCTTAGAAAATCCCACTAATTCTCCACATAGATTAAGTGGAACCAGTGTGGCTAAAAGCCCTGAAATATAAGTATTTACCTCAATAATAGGTCTGATAGTCTGTGCCATGCTTGACCTTTGGCTGGAACAATAAGCCCCACCCCACCTGTACACCCCAGCACCCCCCTCGTTTCCTTTGTGTGCTGTACTTGGTACAGACCAAGCGCAGAGAGTCTGCTTGAGGGAGGCAGAGAATAGGGATGTCCTCTTTTTTTCTCCCTCCCAAGGCCAGTGAGACACAAGCTTCAGTCTCCCCCACTCACAAACACGGAGACAATTGAGCCGAGCACATGTGTGGGGGGGGGGGGGGGGGGGCACAGTATTGGAGTATAGGAAGGTCGTACCGCACTACCAACATCATTTCACCATTGAATAACATCCTTACACTGCTGCTATTTCAGCGCTGTTCTTGTTGGTCCTTGGAATTTCAACAATACAACAACAACTACAAGACAACAGAATAAAACACACAAAAAGTGGATGTGGATGGCTGTGGTGCATCACAACCCTGTTTGATGTAGACTCATGCCACTCTGACTGGCTGATTGTTTTCTCTGTAAATCTCCTCTCTTTGCACCTATTTGAGTTGTTGACGCTCAGGGTAAAAGCCCAGAAAACATGGGAACAAGGGAACACAGAATACAGATATGGAAATGATTTACGATACCAATACGCTACATGTTTTCATACACATGCCCAATGAGCACGGAAACTGAGGCTGATGACTGATCCCACGGCAACGACAGACTTGTTGTTCTATCCTTGTCTCCATCTTTTCTATCTTTTGTACCCTCTGTGAGCAGGCAAGTGGACAGTGACATTGGCCCTTCTCAGAGCAGGACAGCAGGCAGAGTGACTTGGCGTTAATCACAGTTTTGTCTCGCTTTCTTGGCACATTAAGTTGGAGAGGCGAGTGGCGGCCGGGGTGAGAGATGGGAGGACAACGCGGTAGATTCTCAATAATGACGCATCGCTGCCACATCACTTTGGAGATTAAAAGCAAGATGCTGAATTTCAATCAAAGCACATTAATGGCTTGGTGTGAGAAATGGCCACTTTGTCTCCCCTGGCAGGCAGAGAGAGGGAGACAGATAAAGGGAGAGAGAGGGGGAGCTGGCACAAGAAGAACAGGTGAGACAAGGTGATATGACATTTTAATTCACCAAATTGCATGCTAGCCAGTAATGATAGAATCCTTTTAACGATGTAGTGACAATATTCTCCCAGCAATGGCAAAAGGTCATTGACAAAATGTTGCATCCGAGAGAGAAGTCAAAGTGCCAAGGACTGAATGCATGAAGCTGTAAATAACAGCACTGTTGATGTAAGATAATTAATTGGAAGCAATGATTAAGTGAATGTCGCAATTGAAGTGGTTTCAGATCAGAATTATGTTGTATAAACACTCAAATCAGGCTTAAATCTAACAAAATCTTACATATTTTTTTTATAAAATATCAATTAAGAACAAAAAAAGGGGTTGTCCTCACCACTGTCAATGACAGAATATGAAAATATCGGGACTGATTTTAATTCAGTGCCAAGATCTGACATTTTATTAACTGAGCTTTTGATTTCCACACTTGCTCCGATCAAATCGTGCCGCCACCTTACAAAACATGCCGAGCTCTGCCTGAGCTGCTCTGTGAACGTGTTGCACTGTGAGATGTGACCCACTTGCAATAAAGTGCATTGAGAGTTCAGTTCTCATGGTAGATGAGAAGCGATGTTGGGCAATCACAGCTGAGAGATTGTCATCACAGTATAGCTAGTACAAGGAAAAACCTAATGTGACATCTTGGAGGGGAGGGGGATAAAAAGAGGAGGGGGTGACAGAAGAACTGTCAGGACAACAAAGGGAGATGGGGGAGTTGGTCGTATAGTCTCTGTGTCAAGTCCGGAGTGTCACAGCTGAGCACAGTGCTTCTGGGGTGGGGTAGTTCTTTCTGGGGGTGGGATGTGCTGTCCTTGACTTCAGCCTGGCACCCAGCTCTGGTTGCTGTGGGCTTGCTGTGGACTGGCAAGACTGCTCATCCCCAACCCCATGCCCATGGTCACACCCATGCCCATACCCATGCCAATGCCCACCCCCTGGGCTAGGGAGCAGTCAAAATTAAAGTCCATCTCCTCCCCAGAGTCCATAATGTCATGGAGGAGGATGGACTCCACATCGCAGTCCAGGCTACCGTGGAACATGTCAATGTCCAAATCGGCCGGTAGTCTCTCAAGGGTGTGAGGTTGGTGATAGCTGTGGTAGTTGCTACCGATGTTACCGTTCCCCATCCCCTGGACATGGTGGTAAAGTCCGTTTGTCATGCCCAGGTGTTGGGGGTCAAGGTAATGGTTCTGACGGGGGTGCGGGTGTGGGGCGGCGGCCACATGGCAGGAGTCCTGGGGCATGCCAAGCATACCCGCTGGGTTAGGGGGTAGGGTGGTGGAGGCTGGGAGGTGGGCATGTGATGGGGGGCTGTACAGGTAGGGAGCTTTGTGGTTGTAGGTCTGCAGCTGATTGCCGTTGCCACGTGGGGCCAGAGCCACAGCCCGTGGGGGGGTGTGGTTATGGCTCTGGTTGAGGTTGTGACTGTTGTGAACGAGGCTGTGGGGTGAGTTGTGGTTGCTTACACTGTTGTGATTATGAGTAGGAGTATGGCTATGAGTTCTGTTATGGCTATGAGCTGAGATGTGGCTATGAGGTCCATTGTGGCTGTGACCATTGTGGTGACCAGGGAGGTGGCTGTGATGGTTGGAGCCTACTCCATTACTAGCTTGACCAATCATAGGATGGCTTTCCCTCTCCTGTCCCAGCATCATGTCCTTGGAACAATATTGCTGCCCAGCTGGACCCCCTGTGAGCAGACTCTGCAGGGCATTGGTACTGGAGTATGCCCGCATGGTTCCAGAGAAACTGGCTGGCTTGTTCTCCTGAATGGTCTGCATTGGTGAGTGGTGGCGCAGCATCCCCATGCCTGTTGCTCCGTAGACGCTGGCACTATAAGAGCTCTGCCCCTTCACTCCAGAGCTGTAGTGGTAAACAGGGGTTGGCTGCTTGTGTCTACCGACAGCCGGGTGCTGCTGGTGTTGCTGATGGTGATGATAAGTCTCCTCCATGAGCTGCTCATCCAGCCTGATGGCCCCTGCCAGGTTAGCCAGCTGAGGCAGCTGCTCAAGGGGAGGACAGCGATTCCCAGCTCCCATGGATGGGGAGCGGGCACTGGTCGGTGAGGGGTAGAGATGGGGGGATGTTGAACAGGATAAGCCACCCTCCTCTGGTTCCTCAGGTTCTTCCTCAGCAAGGATAGGTGACAGACGCCCACTGAGGGTCGAGGCTGACGAGCTAGCCCTGGAATGGAGGTCTGTCCAGGCGTCAAACTCTCCATCTGTCCCAGTTGCACCTCCGACTCCTGGGAGGCCTTTCTGAGGTGGGCTGCCATGATCGGGGGAGCCCTGGAGCCCCACCACAGCAGACCCAGCTCCTATCCCAGGACGACCAACCCTCTTGCCTCTGATGCGGCCTTTGCTTTTTAGGTACTTGGTGCTGTTGTCCATGGAGACTGCTCGCCGGCGCGGAGACTTGCCCATCTTCCCTCCATCAGGGTTCAGCATCCACCAGGAACTCTTCCCAGTCCCTTCATTTTGCACTCGGATAAAGCGTGTGTGGAGGGACAGGTTGTGTCGGATGGAGTTCTGTGGAGACAAGAGAAGAACACAACATTCTTACACAAATTGCTTTTTTGAAATATACACTTGCATACGTTTGTATAAGATTCATAAAAAAAAAGTATTGGCAAATATGATTTTTTGACATCAAACAATAAAAGGATGGCTCATAAACTTGGTAGAAGTTCAAATTAACTATTCAACCCACTATGCAATTAGTGTCAACCAAAGTCAGACAACTAAGGGCAGCTTTGACAACACAATCATGTCCGAAGGACAGCTAGAGCTGACACAGAGGAAGACCCTGTAAAACCTCAGCCAACGTGCAACGATCTGAGATTCAGTCAGAGACACTCTCCTCATGTACGTCAATCCTCCCACTTTAATTTCCATCAATCCATCTGTCCTCCTCTACTTCTCCTTTCAGCCAGCCTGATGTAAGCTGCTGTGGTTGAGTGTACTGTATGTTTGAAGTCGGTGCCAGTCTGGCTCGGTGCCAGCCCTGTCTCTTTTACTCTCGTAGCTTGAATGGCAGGGGGGTGTATCGCAAGATTGGGCCAGGAGCAAGGAAGGCTAATGGATGTCTCCCACCCTCCACCATCCACCTTCTCTCCCTATCTCCCTTTCTCTCCCATGTTTTGTCTTTATCACTTTCCCTCTCGACACTGTGTGCTACATATTAAGTTTTTTTTTCAACACACTTCTTAGCACACAAGTCATTTCCCACCTCTGCTTTCAGTCTCTATGCCTTCAATTATACAGTGTGTCACCAATTACTTTCCCATTATCCCCTACAGCAGCGTGTATAGTCACTGACGATATAGATTTCTTTTTTTATTATCATTTACATCTCAATGCTTGCTGAATGCTGATGGTTCCTGATGTGCAACAATCTGTCATTGCAATTCTGATTTCTATAGTGTGTGGGGCATTTTGTCCCTCGAGCAGGAAAACATCAAATCTAAAGCTCTTCCTGCGTTTAAAGAATATACTGGTACAATAGATTGTTTCAGATTGCCGAGTACTCCCACTTCCACCATCTCCATCATGTCGCAGATTATTTGTATTCACACTGAACTGCACGGCAGGGAAACAAATAAATCAAATTGCGGCGGCGAACACAAGCGGGAGGCAAACTGCATTCGGGTGATCTGTGAATGCCTCCTTGGGTTATCTTACTGTGACACCTCCAGCGTTGGGTAACCACGGCAACCAGGTAAACGGGCACAAACGTGCAGAACTATATTATATTGCGGGGAGAGAGAGAGAGAGAGAGACTGAGAGAGAGAGCGATGGAAGGAGAGTGGGGGATGGGGAAAGGATGCAAGAGGAGGCGGTTGTTTGATGCCGCTGCTCCAACACTAAACAGCCTTTCATCTCGGCAGTGCAGGTCCGCAGGGGATGCCCGCTCCCTGCTTCTGACGGCTCCTCTACGTGCCGCGCCAACTCCCTGTCTCACTCTGGCTGGATCATCCACCTATCATACCACTCCAAATCATCCCCATCAAGTCCCGCGCATGCCTGAATTAAAACATATGTAAGCTTTCATGCCATTCCACCAGTGTCGGTTTGTAAATGGGGCATTTTTCAGAAGGGCTGACGCACTTCATGCTCGCAACTCTGTGTGACCTGTCTGATTCAAATCGCGATTTATCCCCCGTACGAGGGGGAAGAGCGGCCCGGCTGAACTTGGAGGGATTTGTCATCGTCCAAACCCTCTTAAACTGATGAATCCACCTGCTAAGAGAGATTTGAGAGATTTCAGATGGTGGTCAGCCACAGTGACGGCATCATCATCATCACCCTCATCCTCACTGGCTGCTGGCTTCCGGTCATGTAGTTTTCCACCACATGGTCTTTTGTTCATTGTCATCCTGTTTGTGTGTTTGTGTGTTTCAGTATCTAAGAATAGCCCGGGTTGCAGGTGGTTCCTCTGTGGGTGTGGTTCTGTCCGCCTCCTGTTCCCTGAGTCTGAGTCAGGGGCAATTTGGCCAGCCTATGGCCCTCACGCCCCTGAAACAGGCAGTCACTGCTAATCCCCCTCCATCCCAGAGTAATCCCAGACAATCCTGGGCTAATCCCAAGTTGATTCAGGGGCACTCCCAGCTGGGTGTCTCACGGGGAGCCATGCCAGGTCACCACGGACACAGTGGGCTGCCCGGATATGCTATGATCCAATAGTAATACAGCATCATTTGAGCTGTGGGAAATAAGGACACTGTAAAACCCTTTCAGGATGCAGTGTTATTGCCTGTTATGTTTGTGTGTTTGTGTGTATTTTGATAAACGATTTCTGAGGTAGTAAGCTGATTGATGTTAACCATTTTTTTTATGCCTCTGTTGCACCGACTACCTTTACTCTGTGTGCTGTCCTTGAGGGTTGCCTTTGCCACGTTTCCACCCCTTAGGGTTGAATAGAATAAAATTGAAAACTTTATTATGTTTTAAATATTCATAAAATGGAAATTCTCTTTCAGCCCCCTGGCTTGCTGAGGCAGACGGATGAAGCCCACAGAAACATACAATGACAGAGGAACACACACATCACACGCCTGGGTCCAGGAAGCTACTTCCTATTCAAATCATACCCCTTTAATACAATGGACCTAGTGGAGAGGCCTCTAAATAATGAATGAAGCAGTGGCTGGGCTTTCGCAGAGAGATGCACTGCCTGGTCCCATAGTGCTGGGAAAAGAACAGACAGAGACATAAGTAGCAGTGCAACTTCTTTGTTTTGTCGTCGGAGACATCTGCAGGAGTCAGCCTACAAACAGCTAAATCAGGCTGAAAGTTGTTTAAGTGAAATTAGTTGAGGATAACAGCTTGCAGACCAATCTAAGTCGGTTAAGGTGAACATGGTTCTATAGGCTGCAGGAAAGAAATCAGCTTGGGTTCAACTCTCATTAAGAGCTAAAAATCCTAATAGCTGATTTAGATATTAAGACAATGGATAGGCTGCTTTGTCCTCAGATTAAAGGTTTAGGCACTTTGCAAACAAATCCTACATGTTGACACTTTTTTCCAAAGCACACAGGTGGACGGACAGAGACGGGCTTTGCATTGGCTCCAGGACGGAACTGAAGTGTTGAAACCAAACAGGCAGAAATGTCTGCTGTTGTTATTTGATCCCACAGATTATGGCTCATTATTTGTTGATGAGCAGAAACAGGTTCTTGGTATTCATCCATAATAACCTCTTTAAGAACCATTCATTTGGATCTTGGAAATCTTACAAAAACAATCAATTGCTCGGCTCTCGCCGCCTCCCCTTTTCCATGTAAACTCACATTGATTCAGGGACTGGAGAGGCCTATTTAGAAATGGGAATCAATGACGTTTAATGGCTATCAGTGCTGAGGCTTAGCACACATCAAAGTTCGGCTAACTGCACAATCCAGCTGCATTATGAGGCCAATATCGCTGCTCAATACACCATATCCAAGTGTTAGCACGGCAATGTCTAACAGCCATGGGCTCGGTATTGTGCCCAAACTGGCTCGGTGTCCAACACTGCCCTCTGTGTCCTCACCAAGGACTTTCAGCCATCCGCATTGGGAGTGGATGTGGCTAGGGGTTAATATATTGGGCCAAATGGCTCATCTGGGTTAACCTGACTGGCACAGGGGGCAGCTGTGCTAGGGGATGCAGCAGGAGGTGGAGGGGCCGTGGGGGTGGGAAAGATAAAGGTACTGCAAGGGGCCCCATCGAGCCACACAAAGGGGTGCCCTCAAAATGCCCCCCGCTTGCCCCATCCCCCTCTATTAGCCCCCCCCCACCACCACCACCGTCAACAGAACCCTCTCTGAATGTTTCCCGCTCACACACATGCTCCCACACAGAGGGGCGAGGAAACAGGTCAGACAGTTTATAGGTCCCATCTTGTGGCGAATGTGCACTCATTCAAACAGAACTGAGTGAGGAACGAGGCACTGTGAGTGGGGTCTGGGAACTGGCAAAAAGAAAACCACTCACCCGATTCAAACAACCTCAAGGGTGAAGCCGAGTGGTGCACTCGCCCCAACTCAGAACACAGCAGCTGTTCTCGTAGTGGCACCGGGTAAAGCCGTTTGCCACACTCGACTGGTATTACCGAACCGTTTCATGCAGAATGGAGCCATTATGTATTGTCAAAGGGTATCCCTCTATGGTGCACATTCATTTGATAAGCCTAAATCAAGGGGGGAGCAACAGAAGCGCTAACTGTGTTTATTGTGATGCTGTATTTGCCTGTGCAGAAGGCAGGAGGGATCAGGGGGAGGGGAGATTTCAACACAACGCAGTTTTGTTCAGCACAGGAATGAGTTTTGTCAGCTAAGCCTGTCTCCAGGCTATTGGTGGAAATTAGCGCCGACTAAATATTCGCTTTCCATGATTGATGTCACGGCTCGCGTTGTCCCTTTGAAAGGAAATAAAGAATTTAGAGCCATGTGGATTAATAGGGACAGGGTTGGGGGAATTTAATGTGTCTGAGGGGGACTTGAAGAGGGACTGAAGAGCCTAATGGCTGCACAGATATGGCACAAAGGAGCTGAGACGATAAGGTATCAGAAAGTGGGAGAAGACATGTGAGAGTATGACAGTAACTACAAGACAGAAAACTGGAAATTGTGTATGAGAGAGAAAGGGGGAGGGAGTGAGGGAGAGCGTGAGACAGAGGGTATGCGAGACAGAAAGAGAGAGATGCAGCTATTTGCCTGAGAGTCAGATGATTAAAATCCCTTTAGGAGACTTCTTTAGGAGAGACAGATGGGCAGACAGGCCTGTTTTTGGAATACAATCAAATTGAAAAGATTAAAAAAAGGAGTCTCTTTTATTAGGAGGTGAGAAACAGTTACTTCTCCGCCACATGTCATCATCGCCTCCGCAGCAGTGGTCGCGGCTGCATCGGCATGCACGGCACACTAAAGCCCTCGTTGGAGAAAAAAAATAAATAAACCTGGGATTAGGAATTGCATCTGTCTCAGCGTATCACTGTGGGGTCTCTGAGGATTGGCAGCATTAGTAATTTATTGCTGAATAAATACGCCCGTCAAAAACTTCACTTCTTATGGGATCATTAGAGGAAAAAAAAGCCGAGCTGAGCCCCAATAACTCGAGGGCTCGTCACTAATCGCGGCCCCATTACAGACACAACTTTCACTCAATCTCAACGCCAATCTGAACAGGTACAATTCAAACGCGGCTGCCATTGTCCTCGAATAGACGGAGTTTGCACAGCAGAGTGATTCAAGTACTGTGAAAGGTGCTCTGTATTCGACCCCATTATTCCAACACTGCAGTGGTGCCATTTATAAAAAGGCTTAAAATGGAAAGCAAGTGTGCGGTAGTGTGTCTGTTAGCCTCGGAACAGGAAGTGGCTGTGGAGAGGGGAGTAATGGAGTTGGTAGGGGATTCCTGCCCTGACTGTGCACTAATTGCAGCCAATGGCTGGCGACTCATCAGCGGTGCCCACCCTGGCGCCGAGGGTAGAGTTGGCATCGGGGTGGCAGGGTGTGGGATGGAGAAGGGCTGCCGCAGCTTTGGTGGATATAAATAGATACTGACAGCTTAGTAGAGCATCTGAGACCCGGATAGGGGATCGGAAAATCCACTCGCATGATGCCAGGGTCAGCTGAGCGTTTCCGGTGGGGACACAATCTGGGCATCACGTCTGACGCCCACGCACAAAACAAGGAGTGGATGAGGGCAAATTAATAGGCATGTGCCACAGTGTAGCATGGATGTGATTTTTCCACTGGGACACGCAAGGTAGGCAGAGCTCACGCCCTCCCACTGAGGATTCACACAACAGGTGTTTGGGCCGGGCCACCTGTGGGGCCAGCCGCCTGCTTGCACTTCACACCTCGTCGAGGGAGCAAACTAACATTTTCCATTGGGCTTGCCATGCCTTTGTTACAGACCAACACATTTCTGGAGAGGCTTTTTACAGCTTTTTTTTTTTACAAGATCAGCAAGATGTGCGTGTGTGCGTGAGTCAATCTGCGTTTATGTGAGCGCCTGTGTGTCTATATTTGTGTATCGGTCCATTTAATAGCCAACAGGCACAGTGTGGAGTTGATTATATTGAAACCTCCCTCTGCCATATACAAAGAAACTGATGGCCAACAATGGAATCAATGCAGGCCTGGGCTTTTTTCCACACTCGGCCTCCGCGTAATCTCATTCATAACAATGAGAATCTCATTTCCCACATTCGAAAGGTCAGTGCACACCTCTGATCACACTTTAATAAACATCATTCTCACCGTTTAATTTAATTTCGGCAGAGCAGGAAACTCATAGGCAGCCATGCACGTGGCATGCAAAATTCATCGGATCGTCCCTTTAATTGTTTCAATTTCACAGTACAGAGAAGAATGACCGCAATCACAGAGATGAAAAAATAATGTGCAAATTCACAAAAACACAAACTCACATCTGCAGAGCACACACAAACACACACACACACTCAAACACACACACACACACATACAGACGGAGAAAAAGATAAGTAGAATCAGTCGAGTGCCAGTTACATTTTAATAAAATAAGCTTCTCAATAATTTTGGGAGCAGCACCAAGTCGTGCCTCCACATCTCTTTTGTCGTCACACATTTTAACTCTCACCTAAACTGGCAAACTGCGCCAAACAACCGCACAAACACGCTAAACCACACATGCGCGCACACACACACACACACACACATACACCTTTGCACACACTCACTCACTGTCTCCCACACGAACATCGCACACACACACACACACACACACACACACACACACACACACACACACACACACACACACACATGCCAACGTGACACAAAGCCTGGCACATCGGGCACACACTCATTACCGCAATGCCAAGCTACCAGTTGCTAAGGAGACCTGTGGGAGAGGGAGGGTTCCTTGTTGTTGCCATAGCAGCCGGCTCGCTCCCTGCCAACTCTCTCCCTCGGGGAGAAACAAGGCAAGAGGTGGGGGGGGTGAAGTGGGCAGAGGTAGGGGGCAGCGGTTTAATAGGGCTGCGGAGGTGCAATGGAACTTCATTAGCCATCAGTGAGCGCCACGCCGACCAGCGCTCCCCGTGAATGCCGACCCACATGCGACACTTCAGCCCGGAGACCTCCACTAACTCACCCACAGCCCAGAGACCCCCACTCACTCACAGACCTGCATGGATCGGATGAAACGCTTGCTGACTTCAATGCTGCTTTCCCCTCTAACTTTATAATATTGTATTTTACAATTAAATGTAGATAGCCTGTTATATATTTGAAGACCAATGTCGTCTGTATGAATATGAGAATGAAAGAACAAGGAAATG